>NC_135499.1:140513206-140545706 GCF_052857255.1 Amblyomma americanum | reverse complement strand
CCATCCGGCGGCGTCAGTGGCCGCCACGACGTCGTCGGTAACCGTAGACAGGTCGCGGCAGCCTGGCGCCGGCATCGAGTGTCCGACGACGCTTTCAGCAAACAAAGGTCGCGTGCCAGGCGCTGTTGCCGCGCGCCGGTAACCCGAACGCCGTTCGATATAGCGCGCACTGTGGCTATACCGAGGAGGGGCCCCTATTTATAGATGGCCGCGTGCCACGGCCGAGATTAAGTTTACACCATTAGGCAGGCGCAAGCGACCAGCGGGTCGCCGTCGAGGCGGTCGGAACCCTCGAGCTTGTACAATGTATCGAGAGGTCGGTTCTCGGGTGGCGTCGAGAGGGACAGCGTATACGAAAGGCGCGTGCAGCGAACCAGGGTAACGGAAACGAGAACGGACAATCTGTAGATTATTATTATTATTAATCTGTAGATACGAACAATGCATCACTGCTCAGGGGTGGCTTTAAAATGACTCAACGGATAAAAAAAAAGGAAGGAGAGGATGAAGTGGGGGGGGGGGGGGGGCGAACAATGAACATTTTTGCTGAAGAAAACAACATTTACTTTTACTTTGACAAACTTTCACTTTTACGAATAAATTTTAGAAACACATTGCATAAATAAGAACAAATAGGAATAAGAACAAATAGGAATAGGAGCAAATAGGACATGGTGCAAATAGGAAATTTCGAAAATTAGGACCCCCCTCCCCGTGCCCCGGAGTTCTCCGTAAATTCACCCCTGTTGTTGCCTTGCGCAGCCTCTGGGTGGTTCCCACGCCCTGGGGCGGAGGATGTTCGCGCACGACGCGACAAAGTGCGCGCCGGACTTCGTTATGCACACATTGGGCGAACTATATTTACTAGTGCTTTGTTGCTTTCCACATTCCGTCGCATAATTCCTCGCCTTTTCAGATAATTAGGCCTTTAAAACAATGAACTCTGTTCTGTTGCGTATAGCACTACAAAAACGTCTCCCTGGCGGCGCTCGTACACCAGCTGCATATCGGCTGCAAAGAGAGAAGAAAACGAGTTTAAACGAGTTTTATCTCTTACGTTCTTTTTACTCACAGCGCTAAATGGCGTACAGAATAATCATATAGTTGAACCTCGCTATGACGAAGCTAAAGGGGCCCTGCTTACTTCGTTATAGCCCGTGTTGACCACGCTTCCAAGGGGAATCGTCATTCCTTTGTTATAGCCATTATTTAGTTATAAACAGTTTCGCTATAACGAATTTCGACTGTATTTACAAACAACTAATAAGCTATGCATGCCACATTGCCTCTTAGAGTTCAAATATTGTGTCCGCGAGGCAGCCTCATGACGTCATAAGGAAAGAACGGTGATAACCACGAAAATTTTGAACTGTCGTATGACTGAACCGAATTCAAATGTGTCAAGATGTGAAATGTAAATAAGTATCCTCCTTTTTCCTTCGTGATACCCTTCATTACTAATTGTGTGGAGTGATACAAACTGCAGCTAATTAGCTTCGCACATGGCCACCGTCTCAGGAATGTGTCTTTTCAAGAGAGAGATTATTCGATGGTCCAAGCACACACTGCTTGTACAGCTAAAACCTAAAACCACAAAATAAGCGTCAGTTTAATCGCGTTCACTTTCCATTATAATTGGTAGCAGTCACGATCACGACGAATTAAATGTGAAGCAACCCGTGAAGTGATGATGTTAGTGAATTATTATGGCGCAAGGGCATCTATGGCCAAAGAGCGCCATGACACAAGGTATTTTCGACTTCTCAAGGTGGGGGTCAAAGACCCATTTCGCAAGCATTTCACCCTAAATAAGCCGAGCACCAGACCAGGGGAAAGCTTGTACTCATTGTATCACCGGTGGCACTGGGGATCGAACCTCGCACCTCCCGCATGTGAGGCGAATGCTCAACCACGAGGTCACCGCTGCGGTAGGCCGTGAAGAGATGGCGCTCGAATCGTGTTTGAAAATGAAAATTCTGTACCAGAATGCAAGGCTTAATGTTTCGATATTTCTCATATGCAGAGTGTTTAATTCGCTTTGTCACATGTTAATTAGCCTATATTAATGAAAAACTTTACTAGCATATGTTAGCTAAATCATTAGTTCCCATTAACAAATATGCCTGAGAGTGGTATCCACCTGGCCACACAATCCTTCCAAAACAGTCCTCTGCAGCTTCCGTATAATATTCGTGAGACGCCTGCTTTAAACAAAGTTTTCACCAATGCAGGTTAGATACGAAGAATCGGGTTCAACCAGTGCCCGTGGTAAGTATGCTGCTCATGACGCGTGCTCGGCACAGTACAGTGTAGCCCATTTCCATTCCCTTCCATCGCCAACCCAACAGGATGCTGCAACCTTCGCATTTCTACTTCCCGACTATAGGTGTAGACTGCGTACCCCATGCAGGCAGGGCCTCCAAGACTCAAGCCTGTAACTCACTCCCCTTCCAGTCGTTTGTGGGCTCTTCAGCCACTCAAAGACTTCGTACCCCTGCAAAGGCACCACAAACACGTGCTCCTTCTTGAGACGTTTTCGAATGCCAAGTTGGAAAATTCACGAGGAAAGAAAAGTAAAGGTAAGCCAGGAGACACGAGGTATCAGCCTTCACGATGACAGGTGTGGACACCGAACGCGTCTTTCCAGAGCAAATAAAAGCATCGAGTGTTAACAATGGGTGAATAAAAATAGCGATAGGCAAGAACCTGATATAGGACAGGATAGAGAACACGCGTGCGTTAGGCACTCTTGAAACCCGAGCCGTCGAACAAACTGCGCGGTATGGCTGCTGGGCGACACACAATGCATGGGAGACGAGGCCCGCAGCACGCATTGCTCCCGCTGCTCGGCTTTGAATATGTTCGACAATGGCTTCCGCGCACAAAAGAAGTGCGCGCGGCAAGCGTGAAAAATATACACCCACTTTGGGATCCTAAAGAAGGAAGACAGCTTGGAGAGCTTTTGACGAACGCTCGGTTTGCAAAAGTGGGGTCCACGGGAAGTGGATGGTTGACTGTGGGAAGTGGATATGCGTTTAATGGAGGCGAACGAGATATGGTTCGCGATAACAGCGTGTATATGCTCGTCTGTCTTTTGACTTCACTGCTGCGAACGTGTACGTTTATCGCATAGCATAGTGCCATCGGCTATTCTATATATGGCTGTTTTGCCTTCAACCAGGTGTCTGTGGATGTCTCAACTCCTCTGAGCTATTTGTTGTTGACGTAACTATAGAGCTCAACGCAACAGCGCTGTGACGAGGGGCAAGTTGATGTGGGCTGTAGCAAGGGTTTCGGAGTGTGCCTGTTACGAGCGTTGCTGTATCCATGCACAATATAAAGGAAAGCGTTTATCGAATGTGCAGAAAACAGTGCTCACGGAAATGGGCATATTGTCGTTCTCCCACTACCGTGACAGTATTTCTCCGTGTCACAAGTAAGATCTTGATAAAGCAGCGCAACTGCGTTGGCCGGACTGAAAAATCGAAATACTTCCGAACTGCAGAACAATTGAATCCAACACTGACGCGATAAACCTTGCGGCTCTTTGGTTCCCGCAAGGGCTTAGAGGAACTGTAGTGGCCGATGTTGCCGGCTTATACCTCGAAGATAGGAGGCCTTCGAGATCTTCGTGGATCTCGTGGATCTCCGAGCCTAGAAAATGGACACTCTTCTAGTTTGCACGGCTGCCACAACTTGCCGAGTGGCGCTGAATGCACACAAACCCACGTGGGAATTCTGGAACAGGCAGACGACCATTGACTACTGCCTAATGTAGCGGGTACTGTATAGCAAGCTCGCAAAATTTGAAATAGACGATAGTGAGGAGTACAGTCTGGGAAGTGATCATAAACGTATTAGTCTGCAGATGGGAGCCCTGATCAAAAGAGAAATGCAGAAAAGGCAAAGAGGAAACGCAAATTGAAACAACGAACAAATGGCGCTAATAGCGGCAGGGGTTGAAGAAGCAATAGAGAACCTCCCTTTGGAAAAGTGGAATTATAATCAGAAGGACTTATATGACAAAAAACGAAACAAGCAAAAGGACAAACTTTTGGAAAGGAAAAAAGAAAAAAAAGAAGCCACGAAGCTGGTGAAATAATGAAATTAAGGAGGTAGTCGAACGACGACAGGTGGCTTCGAGAGAACATAGAGAGGCAAGGAAGGCCCAGCTTTATCACGATGAAATAGATAAAGAAATTGGGATCTTATCGACAAAAGAAACTGCAAGTAGAGATCCTCGTCCAAGGTAAATTAAAGCAGTCTACGAATTTCTGAATGGCTGAAGACCGCGAAAAAACTGAAAGTGAACCAATAAAATTTTGGAACCATATAAGCTCCCTGGGTAAAAAGAACCGTAGAAAGCAGGAAGTGATTCAAAATTCCGATGGAAATTGTTTGGGGAGGGACGACGCTGTGAAATATATTGTACTTAAGTGGCAGCTGAATCGATTAGGAGCGCCGATAAGGTAATCCCTTTTTGTGGAGATGCATCACAGGGCAGCTTAACGGAAAGGAGTTTACAGCTGAATAATCTCAAGTGAAAAAAGGCGGAGAGAAAAAAAAAATGACCTTGGTCCCAGCAGCAAAGAAGCGTTGTTAAAAGCATCAGAAACAGTCATATCAAATAAGCAAATACCGGACAGCTGGCGACAGAGTGTAATGATTTTTAAATATAAAAGAAACGAGGTAGGATCAGCATAATATCGTTCAACTCGATTGCGATCACTTCCGTTACGTACAGCCTGACAATGTAGGCAGTAAAATTTTAAAATGCAGACATGGATAGAAAGTGATAAGATACCGGGAGACTTCAGGACGAGTTGAGAAGCGATAGGGGCTTAGATGATAGCCTGTTCGTGCTTATACGCTATGTATAGAAATAGCTATGGCGGATAACAGGCCTTTGTAATTAGCCTTTCTGGACGTAGGCGGGGCGAGCGACAATGTAAATAGCGAGCTACTATGGAGCATACCCAAAGATGAAGGTATCGGTCATGAGACAGCTAAATGAAATATACCGAGATAATAAAGTTGAAATTTCATTGGAGGGGACCAGAAGCGTCACAACAGTAGAGGTGCACAAAGGACTAATCCAGGGATATCCGATATCGTCCCTGCTTTCCATGATTTATATGATAAATATGGAAAGCAGGTTGCAAGAAAATAACCTAGGTCATAAACTCTCGCAAAAATTGGGCGGAATGGACTTAGACCAGAGGTCCCCGGGTTTTATGTATGAGGGCGATATTGAACTATTCGCTAGCCAGAACTACAACTATAACTATAACTAGCCAGAAGGATTTACAGAGTCTGATTAATGCATGTGGAGAAGAAGGAGACGTTCTGCGCTTCAGGTTTAGCGCCACTGTCAAGTATGCTGATATTTAACGATTCCACCGATCAGGTCCTTATAGTCCAAGAATGTGAGATACCTAGCCTGGCAGAATACAAATATCTCTGGGTATAGGTAAACTAAGGTCAGGCATATGCATAGAAACCCACGAAAAGACTCCTAAGAAGAAAGGGCGAAGAGATGCCGCGATAACGAATCATAGATAATTATGGGGGTACGACAGGTATGCAGAAGTATTTGGAAAGGAATAATGGTGCCAGGTCTCGTTTTGGGGAATCCGGTGTTGCGCTTAAGGGCAGAAGTTCAGTCGGGGCTAGAAATAAATCAGAGAGCCGTTGGCAGTTTAGAACTATATGTGCCCACGGCAAAACCGCAAATGAGGCAGTACATGGGGACATGAGCTGGGCATCGCTCGAAGCACGGGGAGCTCAGAGTAAAATATTATATAGAGAACACCTGAGGATATTGGGCGATAACAGGTGAGTGGCTAATGTAATTAAACACTTGTAAAAAAAGAGCGTCGACTGACAGAGGCGGAAAAAGATTAGAAAAGTACAGGATTAACTGAATGGAGGGAAAGCAGCCTTTATGCTTGTATAGAAAATGGAGAAGGCAAATCTGGAAGTAATCGATCTGCGATAGCTCAAGAGGCAGCGCCCTACTGTACAAAAAGAAACTTAACCAAGAAGAAGACACGGGCGCAGTACGTGGTAAACCTGTAGAAACAACGCAACATGTCTTTCTACAGAATGTGGCAGTATCCACCGAGATGTTGATACAGGCACAATCATTATCACTGAGACCCTAGAGTTTAGAGATAACAAAAGCAATTGGAAGTCTGGTGGCTCAAAAGCAGGTCGGTGAAGTAAGGTTAGAAATTCAGGATTAAAAATTACTCTAGCGTAAAATCAATAGAATTTACACGTAAACAAAACTGCCGAATTTATAGATAATGCCGTTAAATTTGACAGCTTGGTTTGAGAAGAGTACAGAAAAAGAAATATACCGAGCGTACGTGGTGGCGCACCTGCCGGCACACCCGTATCAAAGGGGACGGTCGATCCGTCCGTCCTTCCACCCTTGAAAGCTAGGCATGCGAGGAGGCCGAAGAGGAACTGAATCCGCTGTTGGGAGAGGGATGCACAAGGATGGAATCATCTGGAAATCTGGGACCGTTATATACTAGTCAATTAACTTCTCACTGCCTGCTGTCGAAATAAAACGAAAAACCGGGCGCGACTCCACACTAACTTCCTTTTTTAATGTATGGAAGGAAAGCGAGGCTAATAGTTGGGCGATGCCCTCTAGATGATTTCCAGACACTTCCTGAATGCTGCTCAAGTTCATCTGCGCTTTGACATACAGGATTGGAACGGCATCATTCTTCATCTGAATCGAAGCGCTACAGACGGAGGGGTCAGCACGTCTTGACCTTTGTCCAAGCTCGTGCCTCCTCCCCCCGGCCTGTAGCAGAGAGCGTTACACATATCCTGGTAGCCGCGACGCACTGCACCGATCATCCATCGAATGCTGCAGGGGGAAGAGAAGCCCCGGCGTGCGACAGTAGCGGAACCAGCATCAACGGAAAGACGAGGCCCCAGCGACTCACCGGCGCCTGCCGGAGACGCGGCCGCTCGGGTTACGAGCGCCGTTCGCAACAGGAGAGAAAGGGCGAGGAGACCGTCGCGTACGGAACACACCGCGGCGGCAGACATACGAACGGCTGCAGCGCCACAGGAGTCAGAGGTGCGTTGTGCGGACGGCACACTTGGGCACGTGGCCCGCGGCAGCCGTGACAAGCGCGCCGAAGGTGCATCCCGCACAGAGTCGGGGGCCACCGCTTCAAATATCCTGGCGCCGGCGGTCGCTCCCTCTTGCCCGTGCGTGGAGGTGCGTAGCGCGCGCGTGCCAGCGTGTGTAACAACCGCCCGTGACATGGATGGGCCACTCGGCCACGCGCCCGCCAGGTGTGTCGGACATGCGGGCCCTGGTTGTCGCCGTGTGCCTCTACCTCAACAACCAGGCTGCCATGGCAAGCATAGGGTAAGCCGCCCCCCGTCTTCCCTCGGCGCCCGCTGTCCACATCCATGGTTTCCTCGTCCCCTGCTATTTCTTTTCTTCTTCAAGGGCACTTTCTTACAGATGTTTTTTTCGCCAACCAGTGAAGTGATCATCGACTTGTGTTTGTTTATTGCTGATGGTAATATTTGATAACAATTGGTCTCTACTCGCGATCAATGGGCTTTGACTACCGACCACCGTCCCCTTATCGTGTTCACACAAGCCGAGTCCTTCAATTAAATCTTGGCGAATGCTCGCTTTAGGACGCACGAAAACGAGCGTTACAAGGCTTTCAATCACTGAGAGGTTTGTTTACTTTTTAGTTATTGCGTGCTCCCATCCACGTTTTGGAAGTTGAAGCTGGGAGGTACAACGCATCAATAGAGGTGGATTATCTGGAGACAGAACATTCCAGCCACGGTTGTATGGACAGCCTCTAAAAGAAAACTCTGACTCTGAAAGTATGGTCCCGTCATTGGGGTATGCGTATATGGGCGGTTGCATGTATTGATTAGGGTCTACGCCAGTTTGGGAACTATGAAAGCTGTAATAAGAGTTAAGTCTGAGATTCCTCTCTGGGTCCTGAAGTGTTCTAGCTGCAGCATGCTCTTACTTTCCGTCACCCTAAGCCTTCTATAATAATTGCCAAGAAGAAATCCTGCTGTCCTATTCTGTATTTTTTTTCTATTTTTAATCAGATAATAAATTGATAAATCTATAGTTGATTAAATGTGATAGATAATAAATCTATAAACAGTGATGACCTATAGCTAATACATTTTTGTATTTATAATGTGCTCCCTACAATCCATCACATGTCTTCATTCACAGCAGTTCAAAGGTTAAACGTCGTGGTTGCCTTTCTGAGTTGCAAAGTCTGTTATCTTTGTTGCCTTCAAGGCAGTGAAGTACGCCATCTTCAAGACTTTGCTGTGTCATACAGCTCCGGCACGTTGCTATTAAAAAAAAAACTTATTATTAAAAACTTCGGCATCACAACATGTGAGAATATTGTTCCAAATATACACTGTTCCGTTTATATTTCGAGAGCTTTACAAGCCTCCGTGGTGCAATCGATCAGTATACATTGCTCCGTGACATCGTCGTTGTGAAATATGCAGACTATTTGAACTATCGTCGTGGAAATTTTAGTGACGATTTTGCAGAGGGATCGTTGTCAGCCTTACATAATTCGACAGTTGCACAAACACTGAGGTAACTCTATAGGGATACAGGACTTCGCATGTCCTGCTCCAATTAGGCGCATGAGCTGTTCTAGGAGCATTGAGCAAGCGAGCAGAATTGAGATAAAACTTTTGGCGCGGACAAATGCAATAAGCTTGCACACACCCGGCTCACAGAGGCAGCCTGTCGTAAATCGCCATTGTCCTAGTACTGGCCCGGTCACCTTGCACGCATTTGCGTTCCAGGGTCTTGTCAAGGTCAAAGACCATCGTGTTAGACCCCGACCACGAAGTCTCCCAGCGCGAGTTCTGCCGCCAGCACAGGAGAGACCCGACCATGAGGCGCTTCTGCACCTCCGAGCCGGCCGTCATCCACACCGTCGTGCAAGGCATGCGAACCACTGTGAACACTTGCCAGGCGCTGTTCGAGTGGGAGCGCTGGCAGTGTGACCTGCTCCAGGATCGCAAGCATCTACTTAGGAAAGGTACGCCACGCGTGGCAAACATATCAATGCCAACCATTTGAACCACGCGTCGTCGAAAAAATTGCATCAGCTTGCTTTTCCAATGTAAAATTTCTCACCTGGTGGGGCGGGGGGGCAACTGGAGAGAGCTCCCATGCAGTGGTCGTTTAAAAGGATCCCAGAAAACACCGAACGTCCTGAGGACGTCATCAGATGGCCAGAACTTCCTCATCTCAAACAGGATATTCTGAGTACCATTGAGTGCACCGGTGGCTAAATGTCGTCTTGAGGATGTACTCAGTTTGTAGTGTACTGGACGATTCGAGAATGAAAATTCCTCGGTGTCCTACAATCGTCCTATCGCAGGGCAATATTGTGGAAATGATCCGAGGTCAAAACAGCTTTATATCTCGCACTAGGCTGTCATTACTAGAAAATGATTAAACCTGGTCTTATGTAAACATGCTTGTGATGGGGTTGGACAGTTTAGATTTTTAGGCCACTCGTTTTTTCCATTCAGGCAGCAGAATTCAACTCCAATAAACAGCTTTCTGCGGCCCTGCACATGGTAAACCTTTGCTGTGCCTCCTCTATTTGCATATTCTGGTTACTTCGCTTACATTAGCTTTGAATACGGCACTCCTATGAAAAAATAGCTCTTGATACAAATCCAGAAGTAGTACTGAAAACGTCCCAAAACTTGATCCTCAAGACGTCCTGAGTATGCGCAACGGACGGACAAATGGATCCCAGTTGAGGACTACTTAGGGACAACCTGAGGACGTCTGAGCATCCCGACGTGGGCATCGTGAGGTCATACTCGGGACGTCTTTGCGTTGTCTTGAGAAGTACTGACAAGCTCCTAGCCCGTCTCTTTTTCCAGGACCTCCTTCTTCCGCGCATCCCGGGGGGATATACGTGCGCTAAAAGACATATCTCTCTTCTATCTGGCTCCTGGACGCAGTGTACCGCGAGACAGCCTTCGTATACGCCCTGACGGCGGCCGGCGTGGCCCACAGCGTGGCTCGGGGCTGCCGGACGGGCCGGCTCAGCCAGCGGTGCTCGTGCGCCGAGGCCTCCGGGCAGCAGCAGGGCTCCTGGAAGTGGGGCGGCTGCGGCGACAACTACCCGTTCGCAGCCAAGTTCGCACGGCGGCTTCTGTCCCGGGACTCCCGCAAGAGGAGGCCGCGAACGCTGCGCACACCCGTCGACGCGCACAACATCGCCGTGGGAATCAGGGTGGGTCTCGACCGCTTCATCGACAGTTTGCGATGTCGAGAGTTCAGAGCGGTTGGCCCCGTGGAGCAAGTAGAGAGAGCGGAGAAAGAAAAGAAGACGAAGTGGGAGGGGGGGGGGGGGGGTGAGCTGCGTGGAGTGGAAACAAGGAAATGACAAAAGCGGCTGAGTTAAGGGGAGGAATGGCTGTCTACTGAGGGACAGAGAGCAGCCACAAGCAAGGAGAATGGTGAGCGAGCTGGGCAGAGTGATGCGTATCTGATTGCGGCTATTAGAAAACAAATGGATCTTGCTAAGTTCTTCATTAACTATACTCTCGATAATCCCGCCCATGGAAAGTTGTACGGCTGAAATAGATGGCGGATGTTGAAGCCAAGCAAGCCAGCTGTATGCTCTGTGGTCTACGTTTCTCAAGCAAGTCATTCGCAAAAGTGTTTTGTTCCGACATACAGAGCAACGGGAAGGTATTGGGCGTCCATACAGGCGTACAAAGTTAACGTTATTTTGAGCGATTTCGTAGCGTTACTATAAACCTAAGGTGACCAGTGATTCCTATAGGTCTTTTACGTATACATAACACCCCAACGCGGCTTTACCGCACAGCATGCCTTTGTCATCAACCGTGTGTCTTTAAAGTCTTTATCAGAAGTGGTTTTATGAATGATCAGGGCACGTTCATGCGCAACGTCGCAGACGCTGAGGCGCGGTATCCGGCCCGTCTGCAAGTGCCACGGCGTTTCCGGTTCCTGCTCGGCGAGGACCTGCTGGCGTGAGGTGGCGCCCTTCCCCGAGTTGGCCGTCAGGCTCAAGCGCAAGTACGCCAACGCCGTCAAGGCCGAGATCGAGAACAAGCCGGGATTCGCCGCCACGGACGTCCTGGTTAAGCCCCGCAAGGTTTTGGCCGGCACGTTGGGCACGACGCAGAGGCCCAAGTGGCTGGCAGCAGTCACGGCTGAGCTGAGGAGGCTCGGAAGGGACAAGCTGGTCTTCCTCGAAGAGTCTCCGTCCTTCTGCGAACCGAACGTGCTGACGCCGGGCATGGAGGGCCGCCGCTGCCGGGACCAGCAGCACTGCAGCGAGGTCTGCTGTGACCGCGGGCATCGCAACTTCACCTTGGTCGTGTACGAGAGGTGCCAGTGCCGCATGGTGTGGTGCTGCACGCTGGAGTGCAACATCTGCGAGAACGTCACGACCGCTTACTCTTGCCTGTGACGTCAGGCCTGCCTGTGCTGGCTCGCCTTGGTCCTGCCACAGAGCAGTCGAGAGCCAAAATGTGATGATGATGGGGTCCAATGGTAAGGCAATGGCGACTTGAAATTGTAGGAATCTAAGCCTGTTGTTATTTTCCATGTTGAGTTGGGTTGCCAAAAGCGCTGCGGAGGTTGTGCTTAATTTTTAGGCGTTTACCACAACAGTCATCTACCTCTGGCCTTTTGCGGTTGTGTCTGGCTAGACGCTACCTGAACTGATTGCAAATACAGGTTTAACGGCCGCCTGAAATAGCGAGCGGATAGGGATGAGCGCTCTCTGACACGCCGTGCTTCTCAAGGCAGTTAACCGCACGCTACCGGAGCTTAGTTTCTTGCAACAACTATCCATGAGTAACGCGTACACAGTCGCATTCTGCTTCACGTGCAGCCGACCAATCAGTGTAGCACAATATGCGCTGATGATTGGTTGGTGAAAGAGCAGGTAGAGCGTATAAGTGGGTGGTTTCACTCCTTTTTAATTTTTTTTTTGTGCGGGAATGTGTTGGTGACGCAATATGCTTCGAAGTCCGATACGTGAATTCTGAACTTCCGCTCTGACTGCCACCATTGTGTAGCAAGTGACATCGAGCGCGACTGCACGCGTTCTTTTTGGTGGCGTGACGGTCGCACTTAGCCACATGGTGAATATATCTCCTTTAAGCCCATTGCTTTCGCAAGAGACACCTTTGACAAAAAAGTTTGGGCACTACTGCAGAACAAGAAAAGCCTGGTGCGCGCGCATTGCTGCACAGTTCGCCTTGTCACAGTGCTTCAAAGCAGATAACACAAAAATCAGTGCTGATCTTTGCGCTTAGGTTCAGCATTGCCTCTGCGTGTTATAGTTTAGCAGAAGCGATGAGTTGAGAAGGCCTCGTTCTATGACGTTTTATGCGTGTTTAAGCACCGCATTATTGGCCCTTTATCAATTTGAATTATTCTTCCCCGAAAGGAAGCGATAACATTTGCGCCTTCTAATTACCCGAATAAGTTCAGAGATTTTTACCAGCGTCTAGAAAGCGACCGTTTGTAAATAGAGAGTGTTCTCTGGTCTTTTGGGAGCGTTACACGATTCCTCCAATCAGCGCTAGAGCTGGACTCCGTCGCTGTTGGAACTTAATTCGTTTGGCTCCTCTACCTCTCCGCTTAGAGCTCATGGATGTATAGGTGTCGGGAGCGGTGCGCGCTATTGCGATAGCCGATGTGGTCCGGGGGAGCAAACTTCAACATTTGCGGGTCCAAGAGCGGGCAGAATGTTTTCATATTTTACATCTTATAACTTTTTTTACGTGTTACTCGGTCCACGTTACTTGGTCTATTTGACGTGCTACCTGGTGGCTAGTAAAAAACAAGGGCCCGCATGTATCTAGATAACATCCGGACGAGGCGCCTCCAGTTCGTTTCGTGTCGTTTTGTTTGCAATGGCAAGGTTTTCTTGATCATGACAGTTTTCGGTTGTTGTTTTTTTTAATTTTGGCTCTTCGTTTATTACAGCCTCAAACGACAGTTCCGTTTTCTTTTGTTTTCTTTTCTTTTCAAAAAACAAATGTGCTTCAGACAATTATCGAACGATAGCGTGCTATCGTGCATGCTAAAGAACAATGTAGCCCTTGTTGTGTTTGTTTTACGCCGTGCCTGGTAAACAATCGTGATTTGCCCGCTGGTCTCCGCCAACTTTCCTTTCTTGTAGACACGTTTCTGTGCTCTCAGGGGCTCTCTGCTGCTGTGAATTGCAATCCTGGGCAGCCTCGTACGCTCAGTGTACAGTTTTCGTTCGCTGTATACTATAGCCTCTTTGGTCTACATGCTTAACTTATACATAAATACTAGAACTGAAAAGGACTATAAATTCAGACACAATAAATCTATATCGATAAGTTACGCGATTGTAGGATGACAAATATTCTGATTGCATCAAGAACCGGGCAAGATACAGAGAGAAAAAGTTCTAAATATCAGGCAAACTTGGCGACTGATTTGCAATACGTTTTTCTGTACCGTATGACAAAACACATTATATATATATATATATATATATATATATATATATATATATATATATATATATATATATATATATATATATATATATATATATATATATATATATATATATATATATATATATATATATATATATATATATATATATATATATATATATACACACTGTGGCTTGGAGCAGTTTTTCAAATCATGGCCCTCAGTCATGACGCCACGCATGGCGTGACGAAACTGAAAATCATTTACTCAAACGCCAGCAAAAAAACGACAGCATTCCACGGTGATTTGGCGGGGAAATAATTTAGAGCATGAAGGAAAGAAAGCTGAGGAGGGGCCGACGCTATTCGAGCTTTACACCAAAAATTGTGCCAGAAAGCATGTGTTTTCGCAGCGGCGTATAGCCAATAGCAACGTTGCACGCAGCAGCGTCGTCGGCTGCTTTGTCTGCTGCGCACGCGCAAGCGTGCTGGAATGGCGGCCAACTAGGGAGCAGAAGCCTTTACGTCCGGCTTCAAAAAATCTGGCGCAACGGCCTGTCCTAACCTCTTTCCTTCCTCAATGATTGAGAGGAACCCGATTATTTCACCGCATTGTTGAAATGAAATATTCAGGAGTTGAGTTTATGACTCCCTCTTAGACCATCCCTTATTCACAGTGAAACGGCTGGTAGCGCCATAAGTCTTTGTAAACATGGGGCATATTTCATTATGTTTTCTACTTCGTTCATAGCGCACGGGAAGCTTGAATCATATGACTGCGACCGTAGATCGCACGGAACTGCGGTTCCTATTACGAAGTCATGCTCATCCTCCCCTGCATAATAATAAGATATGCAACTACAGTTGCTGAGGAGCAAAATAAGTGTGTAGACGCTATGTACAATTCGTTCCTCATCCTGGACCACCGTGCTTTTTTTTTCTTTTTTGTTATCAAAATTCATTTCGGGACTCAATTCGCATGTCAATGTCCAAAAATTTATCATTACCATTTTGTGTCATTGTGCTGCGCAGTTCATGTACGCATTCCATACAGGAAAATGTTAAATATGGCATGGCGAATGCAATAAAGTGATCTTTGTTGAATATAATGTGTGTACTTCGGCAAGTCGTTTGTAAATGAATGAATGAACCTGATATTTAAGCACGTGCGTGGTATTGCAATTATTGCTTTGTCTGAGGCAATAAAAATAAGGTGCTTGTATGAAATACATTTTATAATAATGGAAGCGTTTCCTTTGTATTGCTCCTCAACTGCACTGCAGACAAGTTTCACGTAAGTATACTTCATTATATTTCTTTGATTTCGGTTCAAGGTGATTCAAAATTATAAGGAACAGCACGTGTATCACGACACACCTTAATAACTAAGGTCTTTTCACCTTCAAAGCAATTCAAAGCACCAAACGGCTGCCCAAAAAGCAAAAAAAAAAAACTTGGTTTGGACTAGTTGGTTTGAGTTTCTTGCAAACAGCGCGAAAAGACAAGGACGACACAACATACGGAGCTGGCGCTAGCTTTAAACTTTATTTCGGAAGAAGTCACACGAGGATTATATAGAAACAGAGCAACCACAATCGATCAGTGCGCATGCGTATTGAATCGAACGTATACAGTCAAGATGTACTACACGTGGAAGAGCGAAAACAGACGCTAGGAAAACAAAAAAAGATAACAGATATTCACAAGGAGCCACAGTTGCATTTCAGTGTTAAAAGGTTCCAGAAAAAGTAAACCTGAAATCTCTAAACACAAACAATCAACATAGCAATAAGGTAATTGTGTAAAAGAAGCTAGAAACTGAAACTGGTAACAATTAATATGCTAAGAATAAAAACAAGAGTGTATAAGGCTCCCACAAAAAAAAAGAAACTGTTGTTCAAGAGAGAATTAAAAAGGCAGAGAGAAATATTCAAAACTATGAAGCCTAGGAATAGCAAGGTGGTCTGAAATCCAACAGAAACAGGGCAAATGCTGAAACTCTCAAACTAAAACTGCTGAAGAGAAGATAAATGTTAAACCTTTAAGAATTCATTAAAAGTTCGGTCGCAACACAATTGAACAACGTAAGGGAAACCAAACGTGCAGCATTGGTAAGCAAACGTACATATAACCGTCCAGAAATTCAAACTCACTGTCATGTAAATCAATGGAAGGGTAATGGAAGGAATTAATGAGTTCTGTGCTCTCTATCTTCGGATGGCATCTTGTTCTTTTTTTTTCGCTCAGCCTCACGTGTTTTGCGCTGCCGCGGTGGCTCAGTGGTTATGGCGCTCGGCTGCTGACCCGCAAGACGCGGGTTCTATCCAGGCCGTGGCGATCGCATTTCGATGGAGGCGAAACGCTAGAGGCCTACGTACTGCGCGACGCCAATGCACGTTAAAGAACACCAGGCGGTGGAAATTATTCGGAGCCCTCCACTGCAGCGTCCCTCATAGCCTGATTCGCTTCGGAACGTTAAACCCCGTTAACAATACCTAACAAATCACATGCTTCCCAGTGGCCGGTAAAGTTGCTTCCGGATTTGTTTCCTGATAGCTTCCTGGTCGCTTCCTGATTTTAAAACCAATCAGGATTGGAAAACATCAGGAAAGGAAACGATTGCAAAGCATGCGAGACGAAGGGAAAGAAAAGATGATGACGATGATGATGATGGGTTTTTATGGCTCAAGGGCATGTACGGCCAAAGAGCGCCATGGCACAATGTATTTTGCATTCCTCAAGATGGAGTCAAAGACCCATTTCCCAGGCATTTCACCCTAAATAAGCCGAGCACCAGACCAGAGGAAAGCTTGTACTCATTGTATCGCCGGTGGGTACCCGGCGGCACTGGGGATCGAACCCCGCACCTCCCGCATGCGAGGCGGATGCTGAACCACTTCGCCAGCGCTGCGGTTGGAAAGAAATGATTCCATCTAAAGAAAGAGAGCACAGAATTCAATAGAGCATCGAAATATAAAACAGCGCGCGAAATCACTGCGGCTTATTTTATTACAAAGACCGGGCAGAAATGAGTTAGCACATCTTCCATTAATTTACATGCCAGCGCTGTCCAATTCTGTTGTGTCCGAATTTTTAATATTTGAAATTTCTTTTCAGCACTTTTAGCTCAAAGTTCCAGCTTTTGTCGTGTTTCTGTTGGCTTTTAGACCATCCTTTCCTCTTTGTCTTTTTTATACTCTCTTAAACCACAAATTTGTTTAGTGTTGGAGCATTAAACTCTGCTGTTTATATTCTTAGGATATTTATTGTTACTAGTTTCGCTTCTTACCTCTTTTTTACACTTTTACTTACCTTATTTCCGTGTTGACAGTTGTCCTTTAGATGTTTCAGGTTCATCTTTTTCTGGAAACCTTTTAGCTCTGCAATGCAACAGTCACTCCTTGTGAATCTTTCTGGCCATTCCCTTTCTTCTGTTTTGTTTCCCCGGCACCTGTTTTGGCCCTTCCGCATGTAGTACATCTTGACTGCGCGTTCCATTCTATACGCATGCTCACTGACTGATTTTGGTTGCTCGGTTCCTATATAACCCTCGCGTGACTTCCGAAATGAAATTGAAAGTTGGCGCCAGTCCCGTCTACTTTGTCACGGCCGCTCAATCATCGAGTGGCCGTAGATTGTCGTCCTTATCGTCTGCGCTACGTTTACAAGAAACGAAATGCGAAATATTTCCGAAAGATACTGGGGAAAACGAACAAGACACATGGGGCTTTATAATACATGAGAGTAAAGCATAAATGCAATTATAGGTGAACAACGCGGTAAATGAGGCAGTTAACGCATGATTTTTGTACTATATAGCTTTGACTCCCGGTCACTGCTGAACCAGCGGTTGGATCAACTGCAAGAGGACTTGGCAACACGTATATTCTTTTGAGGTAATCAATATTAGTTTTCTGTGGCATTCGCATTGAGATACTCTACTTTGAAAATAATGATTTAGAGGGAAACTATGAATTAGTGACATCCTTTACTATACAGACCGGATATATGTATACTTAATAAACGTGAGCCGCCGCGGTGGCTCAGTGGTTATGGCGCTCGACGCAGGTCGGATCCCGGACGCAGCGGTCGAATTTCGATGGAGGCGAGATACTAGAGGCCCGTATACTGTGCGATGTCAGTGCACTTTGAAGAACTCCAGGCGGCCGAAATTTCCGGAGCCCTTCACTACGGAGTCCTTCATAGCCTGAGTCGCTTTGGGACGTTAAACCCCCATAAAACCATACAAAAAAAAAAACTTAATATATGTGAATCTAGGGCGTCACCAAAATCCTTAAATTCGAATTTTTGTACCATGACTTTGTCTTCCCGAACATTGCGTTCATGAAATCAGGAATGACTCGCCTAACCTTCACGCTCTTATATTTACTGGTCAAGAGTAAAATGCCGCGATTTAGTAGCCAGATCTCTAATCGCTATATTACGCGATTAGCTTCGAGCGTCGTAACTCCTCGGTATACTTACGTACGTTGTCGTGCTGTAGTGCAGTTAAAGATGCATGTCGTTTCAGCGACAAGAGGCGATATGAAGTTGCATGTAGGTATATTTCCTTATCTCTTTCGTTCAGGAGTGGTTTAAAACTAAAGGGAACAACAGACGAGATGTGTTACGCAACACCTGATCAACAAGTATGCTTATAATTATCTGTTGCAGGTATAGGCGTCTTGTGTATAATACTATACTCAGATACAACTCAAAAACGAAGCGGGCATCCAATGGCGTCGACCGTTTTTCATGACGCCGCGGTTAATCCGATCAAGCCGTGGTTATTGCTAATTCATCTGCTAGTCCCTGCGCTACACGCTACAGCTGGTGCAAGGGGATCGCTCAAAGGGGGAGGATCGCTCGACGCCATTGGCTGGAGGGGCAATTGCCGCTTCGTTCTTGAGTTGTACGCGACTTTAGTGATGCACTGAAGTGATAAATATACAACGCAAGATCGATGCAGCAAATGCCCTTCAGTCAAAGTAGCGCCTCCAATCAATGGTGTCGACCTACTGTCATGACGTTGCGGCCAACCTCACTGCACCCGCCATGGTGCACATTTATAGTGGCCGGAACACGCCCAAAGGTGGTTCACCGCGACGTCACGACGATAGGTGAACGCCTTGGGTTAAAGGGCTTCGTTTGATTTAGGGGCATTTACCACTTAACTCTTGAATTTTTGCCTGCCGTGACATGCTCGAGCATGTAGTTGGTGCAGAAATTGTGAACAATGAAAATTTACTCGATGCTATGCACACATGTCGGGTGGCATTACAAGGCGTATTCAAGGCATGCTGATCACATGTTCTACCACCGAGAAATTCGAACCGGGTGGGGTGGCTGCGGCATTCCGCTATTGTGAGCACGCGAACGCAGGTTATATAACTTCCGAGGCAGCCGAATTTAGACAAGGCTAAAGGCAGACCTACGGTTTATGGTTTATGGGGGTTTTAACGTCCCAAAGCGACTCAGGCTATGAGGGACGCCGTAGTGAAGGGCTCCGGAAATTTCGACCACCTGGGGTTCTTTTACGTGCACTGACATCGCACAGCACACGGGCCTCTAGAATTTCGCCTCCATCGAAATTCGACCGCCGCGGCCGGGATCGAAATCGTGTCTTTCGGGCCGGCAGCCGAGCGCCATAACCACTCAGCCACCGCGGCGGCTAAAGGCAGACCTACAATGCTCGTGTGTTACAAGTGATTTCAGTGCAGACGTACCTCACAACCGTTCATGTGGCTTGAAAACGAAAATACCATTAAACATAATTCAACACATTCTAAAAGCCAGAAATTTATGGCAAAACCTGCTGATAATATTACTCGCGCAGAGGCACACAACGACCCCTGGCGACCGCACCCGATACGAGCATGGGCGCACGAGCAGGTGCCTCGCATGGTGGCTCCTGGCATGAACAGTGCACGGTTCCGAGCCTGAAAACCTCCATGCACTAAACTGAAACTGGGCTGTCGACCTTTTATCTCTGCGCACTCAGAAATCACTTGCCTTCGAGGGAGTTCGCCGAATGGACTCGATCGAACGGCCAGAGCGCTCTAATGGATTGATATCGAAGACAAAAGACAAGACAAGAGAGACGGCAGAGGACTGCTGGCAGTTAACATTTTACCTGTACGTCCTCTTTCAGTGCTGATGATATCCCTGTAACAAAATACTGAGTCGTAAATAATCGCACAGTCTGTAACACACCCTTTTTTGGCGCTCTCACGTACATGAAGTTATTGACGCATGTATATCCAACGATTAAAAAGTTGATCAGCAAGTGCTTAAAGTAAATAATCGAAATATTTAAGACACAATCTGGCTTGGTATCCGCGATCACATTCTACACTTATTTGGTTTCAGTTCGCCGAGAATCATCACTGTCAAAATCTTTATTCATGCTAAGTAGGACAACCTGTATAACAACGGTATTTTTTGGTGAATAACTTAACAGCGTCTTAGATGGTTTAAACTCGCCTTTATGCACGAATGCTAAGTATGAAGAAGGAAAAAAGAAAAAGCACATGTCTTCAATTATCAGAATACCTTTTAATGGCTTCGACTATTATTATTGTATAGTACAATTTTAAATGGCGCTTTGTTTTGTTACTTTATTCATCGCGGGTGCTTAACATCATTGCGTGAAAGTGGCGTTCGAGGGGCCGAGCATAAACCAAGCTTGTCCTCTGCTAACAGGTACAAGCAACTAAATGCACCACAGTAGAAACTCGTTATAACGAAACGGTCTATAAGGAAATATTGGATATAGCGAAGGAATGATGATTCCCCTCGAAAGCTTGGTCAACACGGGCTATAACGAAGCTACGGCTATAACGAAGTAATCGCCGGGCCCCTTCAACTTCGCTATAACGAGGCTCTACCGTATTGCTTCGCAATCAGCCAAAAAAAAAGAACTTTTCATGAATTTCGAACTCGAAGAGCGTTTCATGAAAAGCGGGTCCGAGCCCACTTCTTATAGAATTGTTGTCAAGTGGGTGGGGTTTCCAGTGCGCACACATGATGCACCGTGGTAACTCTGTATACTGTGAACCATTTAAGAAACGTCTTCCGAGTTGCTCACTGACCGTCCCAAAATTATTCTGCCTTCGTCACTTAAAAATATCGGTGGGTTCGAGCCGTTGTGAAGAGAGCCCTCAGCAAAAAGGAACTCATCGCCATCGTTGCATCAATCGCTGTATCGTTGTATCAGCTCATGTTCATCGTATCAACTGCGCTATAGACAGCCAACGACCCGCTTGAAGGCTATGGGGCAGCTGCAAGATTAAAAGGATCCTTTCGCGATTAAGCAATGTGCAAAGGTCCAGGCGCCTGTCACGTACGATGAAATGCCGAGAGTGCAAGTGGTATGAAGCAAGTGAGGTCGACCTGTGAGAAATAAAGGAAGCTTTTGAGTTAGCAAATATATTTTTCTCTGACTTTTTACACTTAGTAAAAAAAGAAACTTACTTGCATATTTAGAAATGAGTGCCACGTTGGCAAAACAAAAAAGCCAAGTAGTGCATGTAACGGTTAAAAAAGAAACAGATAAGTAAACGAATGGGTCATTAAATGGAAACTTCAATTTTTTATTCCACGAATTTTGAAATAAATAAAGCCCGAGGTGAAAAAAAGAAACATAAGTGTACAGTGGGTACACAGAGGAATTCGTTGAACATTTGTGCAGTCTTCCAAGTTATCGGCCCTCCTTAATGCTGTGCACTTTACTGTAATAATTTTTAAACACATGAAACCTGCAAAATGGTCGCGAGGTACATCGTAACATTGCTTTCAAGCTCAGTGCGGACCTCCTGGGCTTTAATAATGCGGACCAAAACTTGCGTGCATAAATAATATCGCTTATCGCTTCGATTTAAATGCTTCCCCATTAACGCGAATTTAAGCATCCCTTCTTTTTATTTCGAACTTTTGCCACACACACACACAAAACACGTTCGCACGCTAATCACAGCAGAAAATTACGCACGGATGCAGATGCCAGGCCGATGTTTGAATGCGCTGCCAGCACTGCGCCGGGACTTTCCTCCCTCAGTAAGACATTGCTGCCGACAAGAGAGCGAACGTACTGAGACGGTACAAGCACGTAGCCAGGAATTTTTTTTTTCCGAGGGGGGCCCAAAGTACTTTCCTGCGTTCAACAGAGGAGAGGCGTTGCTCAGGGCACCAATAAGAGCACTGTCAAGAGAAATGGGGGGAAGAGGGTGAGCTGAATTCCGGAGGGAGGGGGCGGACACTCCCCCCCTCCCCTTTGAATACGTCCCTGAGACAGAAACTAATCCTGTCAAGTTTAAAACCAAGAAAGTTGCCGTTTCTTCTCGACGCCTCCAAGGCAATACAACGACTTTTCTTCAGCGTGTTTTAAACATATGATGCAGCAGAACAATGTATGTGCAAATCAGTAGCTAATGTCACCAAAAATGAATGCTGCAGGCCTTCCAACGCTTTTGAACTATTAAACATTATATTTCTTCATTACGGCTTCAGTGCTATGAAGCAGCTACAACGCAGTACTAAAGCAGGTAAAACCGAAACTTTGTAACTGTTGTCTACGTGGCATGTTCCTTCCGCTAGAAATCCTGGATTTTTGGTCATTCAAACCGTCGCAATTTTCATTCCTGCAAACGTTCTAAGTTTGTTTCAGTTTCATTATTTCAAATATTTACAATTTGTTGAGAAATGGACACCGTTAGAGTCTCTTTGTCTCTGGTTCAGCCTTGCAAGGCTGAAATGAGGTTAATAAACGCTCTGGTGCAACTGGTGCGCTGTTCTAGCATTGGTACTTAAAGTGACATCCGGCTGAGCAAACACGTTGTGCCTAACTCGAAGTCGTACGCAAACGCTGGGTCGCGTAAGAATTAGCTAAACGTACTGCAATCACGACGCCGTCCAACTCTCCTCACCAAGAACGCGTAGTCAACGCAAGGAGACGCGTCACAGCACCGCAGCCATGCCCGTCGAAGCGGGCCGACGTCACGCGGGCAGCCATGGAGATAGCGTCTTTCTCCTCCGAGGTGGCGGCGGCGGCAAGAGAAACCATTCTCACCGCGGGGCGCGAACGGCGGTCGTCCCTTATTCCGGCCGAGCGCGCACGCGCACGTTTACTACGCGCGCGGACAATTCACTCTTTAATGAGGGCCGTAGGGGTGACCGGGCACATCCCGCGCCCGGACCCCACGGCCGAGCCATTTATCTGTCTGCGAGGCGCGAAGAGTCTCTCGCCTCCCGAAGGTGGGAGAGGAGGCGAGGTGCCATGAACAAAGAGGAAAGAAAACGCCCGAGAGAGCGAGGACAAGGGCAACCCGCGGGGGGGAAGGAAAGAGCAGAAGCGCTGCTTCGAGGAGGGCGTCCATGGACGCAGCCGGCGACCGAGACAGCTTCATAGGCGACCGCTGGCGCCGATGGTGCCAAGTGGGCGTTCCCAAAGGCAAGGCCTCTGGCAGGTATAACTGATGGCTCCGTGCCCCCTTGCGGGGTGGGGTCGCCTCATAAGGGAGAGGAGGCGGACCGCCCTTGTAATCAGGTGCTCCCCCCCCCCCCCCTAAGCACTCTCTTCCCCACCGCTTTCCGCCGCCACCGCTAACGCCCTTTGCAAATTAATGACCCTCTCCCCCCTCGCGACTCTCTCTCTTTCCTGCCTACAGCATTCCCCCTCCCATCTCGATTGAGGAGGAGTGAGGGGGCACTGCAGCGGCGATTACCCCCGGCGTGCACGAAGCAGCAGCACGGCTGTTTGCCGCGAGGGACCGCGGCGGCGGCGTCGCCCGCTAATCCCGGCCTAACGCGAGCCGACTTGTTTCCAAGTGCCCCGGCGGACCACACACGCACGCGCGCGCCTTACCAAGCAGATTCCGGAGAGCAGAATAAGAAGAAGAAAAGGAGCTGCAAAGGAAGGAGAGAATGAATTGGCTGATTAGGTTCTCGTTTTGTTTCCTTCTTGGGTGCCGATGACTCTTTCCCCGCCCGGAGGATCCCGCGCCCCTTCTGCATCCCCCCTGCGCGTCCAATTCCGCCACCACTGCTTCCTTGCTTGCTCGCCCGACAAGCGCCCCCGTCTCTCTCGCTCTCCCCTCATCTCTTGTCTGCCGTCTTGTTGTTGTTGTTGTCGTCTCTATTCGCACGCGCTGCTCGCTGCCTGCATGTCTGACACGGCTGTGAGCAGCTGGCGCGCGATGCTCTCTCTCGGTTCCCCGGACTTTACGACCCGCTTTCGATTGCGGCGGCCGGAGCAGCAGCCAGGGGAAATATGGACTAAGCTTCGCCTTTTAAGCGCACCCCGCAGTCCCGTGCTGGGCTGATTGATTGATGAGCCGACGGTGGCCCTGGCTTCAGAAAGGAGACGCCGTTTCACAAGGTTTGAAGTGGCGCGCGGTCGACGCGGGGAGTCTCGTCGGACACCGCGTTTCGTTGGTTCGACATGTACAAAAGAAGAGTTGCTGCCTTAGTAGAAAGCTGACCATCTTTGCGGCTGGCCGACTCGCGCCCATATAATCGGACACGAATGTGGAATGCTTCCTCGTCGATTACAACTTTTCTCTAGGCGTTATCTTTTGAACAGTGTGCACTGTTTGCTGCATGTATTTCAAAGAATATTTCCCTTCCGTTAGAACCACAAAAACGCAAGAAGCACTGTCGAAGCAATGTCGTTTCAGGACAGTAGTAGACCATTGCTCCTGTATCCACAGCGCCACCCATACGGGCGAAATATGGTGCTTCTCATGGGTAGCAAAAAGACGTGTAGAAGGACATACAAAGCTGCTCTGTGGTCAGAGGAAGAAATCGTTCCAGCCCAGCCACTTCCCTGTAGGTGCGATATAGATGAAAGAGTGGCCAGCTATGTACAGCCTTTGTCAAAAATGTAGAGGCCGAGCGGTTTACAGTCACAGGTCATGCTGTGTGACTGGCTATAAGCATCGCCAGCTTTGCTAGAGGAACTCATGCGTGTCCTCTCCCCTTCGAGAGTAACGAGAATCCACGAATGCTGCTAGAGCCCCACCACGCGGGAACCAATGGGAGCCAAGGGAACCCCCTGGGTTCTAAACTTTTGTCAAAGGCTGCAATCACCACTGGTCGCTTGACGCTTTACGGAAGAGATTTACGCCTACACTCTAAACATAAATGAGTAAAAAGCACTCTCTACTGCACTCTCTTTTCTAAACGGGAGTGCGCTAGAGCCCCCATATAGGCTTATTGGTGTTTAGAGTGTAGATGTCGATGTCATGCGGCTTGCGGAGTGAAGCCGAGAGTGCATGGTTGATCAGACGACAAAATTTCACTTGGTCGAAACCGAGAACACACCACACACAATAGTTTACAAAACAACATCTTTATAATACACATAAGGTTAAAAAAAAACATTGTTTTCGATGGCACTGAAGGCACGCTGGTGGTAAACAGTCGCATTGTGCGCGTGGTCAAAAAAAAAAAAGGAAAGAAATGCTAATGTTGTGGAACAAAATAAGTTAAGTCTGCAAATAAGCGTCTAAAAAGGTTGCCGCTAGTTCGCACCCGCTCACGAACACGGATGCCCAAACACATCAGGCTCCGCTCTCGCCGCTATGGCAAGGCGGCGAACCCGGGACAACATGTGAATGCAAAGTGCAAGAACGACTGCAGTGATCGCACTCTACGACGTCATGAAGAAAATATGATGCTCAATATGTATCTCCAGCTCACGCTACTCACGTGGTATAAACACTGGTTCTGTACGTGCATTCGCTTTCGTGTGGCAACTGTGGCGCTTTTTTTGGCAGCCAACCACAAATAACTGCGGGCTTTTAAATGATCACGATACGGCCCAAAACATTTACCTTTGAATACTACCAATCATACTAACCAACGCTCTAGAATGCATCTGCATATACTTTTTGAACTCGAGGGGCAAAAAAAGCAAGCAAGTTTCTTCGCATAAACGGACATTGTTCTGAAACTTAATTATATATTTAATGATGCCCACAACAATCAGCACGCATTAACCCATTTTTCATACTGATCTGATGTAAGCTTAGGTGAGCTTTCGAGCTTTTCCTTTCATTGATTATTCGCACGAGCATTGAAACGACGAGTAATTTCGAACGAAAGTTGGCACGGACTTTGAAGCTTCTCCCTTTTGTGTAAACAGTAATCGCAGTACACAAGCCGTTACGGTCATAAATGCTTTTGTAGAACAATAAATAACGACGCAAAATCTCATAGGAGTAAAACGCGCTCATTAGCTGCCTTCATGCTGTGGTTTTAACAGTCTCGCAACCGTTGTCGAATTGCAATTCATTATTTCCAACCACCCAAACTGTGAGCGAGTGTTGTATATTGCCACTACGTCAACTTTTTAACGAGCCTTCGTACGCGGTAAGACACAACCGAGTATAGATTGCCTTATCATCTTTGGCGAAAAAGTTGTGAAACAATCTGTTTTTAATTTCATGCAGGCCAGTTTTCAAGACAAAGGCACACCACCTTTCCCACGTGCCGAAGCTGGGCTATCGAGCACTGCTGTTTGAAAACGATCAGGGGTCAGTCATGCGGTGCAAATGTTAGTCATCGAAAAGAACAATGACACAAAATGCGTGAAGGCGAACACCACTCATCGGATGCGGAACTCACGGTGTCGATTGCTCTCATCTAGAACGAGTTTTTCTAATGTATATAAATTATTTTTATAATCAAAAACTATCCATAAATGCGGCGTTGGAGTACCGCATTATGAATGAACTAAAGCGCATACAGCCTTAGCACCTATGCGCCAGAAAGAAATGTTCCGCTCCTACTGCCTGTCTCGCGTTTCACCCGCAAAAGCAACTGATGGGAAGCTTCGAGTATACAATAGACAAGCGCAATCAACACCGTGTCCGCGGCGAAGAAGCCACCGATAAAACATGTCGCTACGAACGCTACAACACAGTAACAACACGACAAAAAAAAAGCCAACGACATGAACCGTGGACATGTGGTCGTTAATGAAATGCCTTGAACTACGAATCAAAATTGCCACTATACTATACACATCAACAAAGTTTCGCGGTAACCAGTGGCGCATGCGTGGTTCACACTATAAGCCACCATCTAAACTTTCACTCCTGACTGGAAACAAAAAAAAAGCACAGTAAGAACACCAAAGCGCAGAAACTTGACTATACCAGGTCTTAAATGCCATCAGCCGGGGAGGCAAGAAGCCACGAACACTGTCCTCTTCACAAACCACCTAAGGCAACAACAACGGGATAGAAAATTAAAAAAAATGCCACCTACACTCGATTTCTTGCTAGCCCGCAGCGCGCAAGTCTGCATATTCGTCCGCAGTCCTGTATAGCGCTCACACAACGCAGCGTCCGCGACCTTTGTGGCTCTTGCAGGCCGCAGAGGACGCGGTGCACCGGCACGGCCCCGCAAAGAGGTTGGCTTCCAGTCCACTTATGTACACACACACAAACACACGCCGCCGAGCGTTCGCAGCACGAGCTCATGGAGCCCAGTGTTCACTATATCACAGACCTTGTCGAAAACGAAGACGCAGTTTAAGCCTGGCGAGCCTGCGCTACGGACGAGCCCCAGTGGCCTGGTGGACCCTTGTGCGAAAGCTGTTCAGCCGCAGCAAAAAGATGAAGAAAAAAAAGGCGGGGGGGGGGGGGGGATAGCTCTCGAACTTCTGTTGCCAGCGTTATGAAAGCGCGGCGAAGCCACGGACGAGACAAGTGGAAGAAAAAGTTCTGTTCTAAATAACTAGCGATCGAATGACGAACAAAGCCGTTTCTGTCATTCGCGTATACGACGTTTCGGACAACTATAAGTGCTCTTCTACTGGCGTTAAGGGAGGAGGAGTCACAGTCTCACCACTCGCCTCTCACTAAGCCTAACGACAGCGTTTCGAGTCCTCGCTGTGGTCGAGGGGAAAAGAAAGCGAAAGAGCCAGTCAGAGTTGACACCACTACAACGAACACGTGTTCCCGCGGTCACTATAGACACGTGGTCTCCTGCAGAGTCTCGAGACACGTCTGGCACGTGACGTTGCAGCAGTACTGGAAAGTGCAGTTGCACGCCACGCTGACCACCGTCTGCCGGCTGCGCACCTTGCGGCCGCAGCACAGGGTGCGGCAGTTGTCGGGGCCCTGCGAGCCCAGCTTGCAGTGCCGGCCGCGCGTGCCCAGCGACCCGGTGCGTCTGTCCGGCTCGCAGTAGTCGGGCGACTCCTCGGAGAAGACGATGTCCTCGCGCCCGGGCGGCCGCGCCGACTCCGGCACGAAACCCTTGCCCGAGTTGCCGGCCGTGACGCGCACGGCGCCTTGAAAGCGTTGCTTGAGCCGCAGGCCGACCTTGCTGAAGGTGGGCAGCTTGCGCCAGCAGGTCTTGAGCGAGCAGGTGCCGGACATGCCGTGGCAACGACACACCCGCTCCAAGTGCAGCCGCACGGCCTGCGAAACAGCGAGCCAGAAGTGCAAAGTGAGGACAGTTCAGAACAAACAGCTCTGTGAGGTGGTCAGTGCGATGCGGCCTGATGCTTTGGTGTACCGTGCCATTTTAGTGATCTGCCCTTGAAATAAGTGGTCAAAGCTGCCAAGTATCCCTGATGCGGATGTTTGCTGTATGGCATATACTCAGAAGGGACACCTTCTTTGTTAGCTGCGTGTATGAATAATATGACGACCAGGGATGACATATGAACATGTAATCAGCGATAAGCGGCTAAGATTATTCGTTTCAGCAGCACGACCAACACCTTGTGGCTTTTGGTGCGTTATACTGACAGGTATGCCTGAAATGGTCAAGCTCGAAAGTAAAGAGCACGAGCGGAAGTTGACATGCGAAGATGGCCAACAACAGACAATCCCGTCCTGATCGGCCACCTTTTCCTTGACGGAAGTCCAGACCAATCCAGGTCCAGACGTGGCCCAGACTTTACCTACGCAGGCCATCCAGCGACAGACGACGCAGACCTCTTGCCACAGGTGACGGCATTGGTTTTGGTTTTTGAGGAAAAGAAATAGCGTAGTAAATGTCTCACATCTTGGTGGACGCCTCAACCGCGCCGTAGTGGAAGGGATGAAGGTGGTAGTGAAACAAGAGAGAAATAGGTGCCGTAGTGGCGGGCACCTGAATAATTACGACCACCTGGGAATCATTAACGCGCACTGACATCGCACAGCACAGGGGCACCCTTTGTGATTGGTCTTTATCGAAACGCGGCCGTCGAGACCGGCTTCTAACCCGGGTACTACGGCTGAGTAGCCGAACGCCGCAACCACCGAGCCACCACGGCGGGTATGTGCGTATACCGCAACACTACAGAACAGAAACCACACAAAGCTACTGCGAGTATCGGTTGCTTTTGATGCACTACACGGGGCGCCCACACCCTCCACCAATGGAGCTCTCACAGCGATGGCACATCGTTTTCATATCCAGACCCCCGTGCATGCCGTCACGCACACATGCTACTCACCTGGCGCCCGGCTTCGTAGTTGTGCGAAAGGATGGTGGCGCGCAGGTCGCCGACGCGCTTGCGGTTCATGAAGTCTCTCGACTTGTGGTATCCGAAGTCCACGTAGTGGTCGCATCCGGTGCGCCCCTGCAGGTGGTTGGCGGCGTTGTGTCGCCGCCGGCACTGGCAGTCCAGCAGCCGGCCCTGGGCGCACGCCTCGGTCAGCGCGTACACCACGCCGGCCGCCACGATGGCGTCCACGAACGCCGCCTCGCGCGTGTCTGCGGACAGCCGCCGCCAGAGGGCGCTTGTTATTCACTCTCGGGAGGGAGGTTAGCTTTGGGAGCACATGGCAATACACCAAACCAGGGGGTACAGGGTGATATGGGATGGGCGTCTTTCGAGAGCAGAGAGGCTAGCAGTAAGAGAGCATTTGAGGAACGATTGAGAAGGATGGAGGAAAAGCGGTGGGCTAGGAAAGTTTTCAGATACCTCTATATAAAGAATGTTGACACGAAATGGAGAAAGCGAACTAGAAAATTGACAAGCAAATATCTGGACAGCAGTAAGGGGGCAAATCAGCAATTATCGGTTAAGAAAAAGGTTAAAGGAACAGAGAGAGCTCTGTGGAAAACAGGGATGCTGACGAAATCGGCACTAGAAACATACCGGACCTTTAAACAGGAAATTGTCAAAGAAAATATCTATGATAATTGTAGGGGAAGTTCTTTGTTGTTTGAGGCCAGGACTGGAGTTTTGCGGACTAAGACGTATAGAGTCAGGCACCAGGAGATAGACACTTTGTGCATTGCGTGCGGAGAGGAGGAGGAAACAGCTGAACACTTGATACTTTTCTGTAAAGGGCTTCTCCCTACAGTGGAAGGCAGCCGGGCTGACTTACCCAAGGCATTGGGGTTTAGGGATAGTGAAGGGAAAGTGGATTTTAAGAGGTTAGAAGTAACCAAGCGAAGGTTATCTGATTGGTGGCTAAAAGCAAGACAGGAGTAAAATTTCACAAGAAAAGGCTAGGTGGCTTGAGCCACCGCCCGATGTAAAGGGTTCAGCCGTATCCATCCATCCATCCATCCATCCATCCATCCATCCATCCATCCATCCATCCAATTGCACCCAACATCTGCTCGAACTGAACAAAGTCCTAAATAAGGGCAGCCAAATTGGTAGCCCCTTAATACACGCGATGTCGACGATGCCAAAGGGTCAATACGAATAAACCAGAAATTCGAGTTAAGCGAGTTGAAATTACCTTGGTTTTACTGCTACTGGTGTCGATATTGAATTCAGATTTCAACTCGCCACACTGATTCCACTGGTATACTGGTCGACATAAGATTGGATGGAATAGTCACCTGGTTTGAACATGCTTTCTAGAAGCATCTACGCGTCTGCTTTGATATCATTTGTTACCTCAATCAGGCACGCCCGTTTGATCTTGCGATGAATTTTTTGTCTGGATTGTGTTTGATATAATCATGCACATGATGACGAAGGTAATTTCTTGCTTATCATGCTCATTTCTCTCTGTCTCCCCTCCACTGTAATAAATTAAATCCCTGGGTAAAAAAATATATTGAACCTAGTTCTCGAGTGCTGTGATCGTTTCATTCACTGCGGTGTCATCTTTCATAATTTATTTAATAGGGCACTGAGGACAAAGTGAAGATGGCCTGTATCGATGCATTAATGCGCTCTAATGACAAATATGCTGCTTTCACTGTAAACCAAGCTTTTATGAGCTGTAGAAAGGGTTAAAAAAAAACATGAACTACAGGTACTGCCACCACCGGCTGTTTTCACAAACAAAACTACCTGCGATGAAAACCAAATGCGGATTTCTGAGGAAAGACAACATAGCCATTCACTTCTAATCTGTGATCACAGAATGTTTTCCTTTTAAAAAATTGTCTCTTTAAATCAAAATGTTGCAGCAATAAATGTGTATTTCGCTCATGGACATCTGGACATATATTCGCATGTATACATGTAGTATATATCATGGACATATATTCTCAAAGAGCCATAAAATCCATTTTTACTACGGCAAAAACTTGGACGGAGCTGTAACCGATGCCCATTTATCATTTCCATGTTCCAAGGCAGGCAAAGGAGCCAACGTCATCGGCATTCAAGCTAAGGTCTACATGTCCGTTCAATGCCGGTGTGTGATACACCGTACACGTTGCGGGAAGAGGGAGATAGACGGTGATATTCGGAGATACGGAAAGTTGCCTGGCGCATGCATGTGGGTGTTCCCCGACCCATGGAAGCGGTGTCACCGCAACTGCACCAGGCTGTGGCGCATGCATGTAACTGCTCACCGAGATAAATGGTGTCACCGCGAATGCGCCAGGCTGTGGCGCATGCATGTAACTGCTCACCGAGCTAAGTAGTGTCACCGCAACTGCACCAGGTTGTGGCGCATGCATGTAACTGCTCACCGAGCTAAGTAGTGTCACCGCGACTGCACCAGGTTGTGGCGCATGCATGTAACTGCTCACCGAGCTAAGTAGTGTCACCGCGAATGCGCCAGGCTGTGGCGCATGCATGTAACTGCTCACCGAGCTAAGTAGTGTCACCGCAACTGCAACAGGCTGTGGCGCTTGCATGTAACTGCTCACCGAGCTAAGTAGTGTCACCGCAACTGCACCAGGTTGTGGCGCATGCATGTAACTGTTCACCGAGATAAATGGTGTCACCGCGAATGCGCCAGGCTGTGGCGCCTGCATGTAACTGCTCACCGAGCTAAGTAGTGTCACTGCAACTGCACCAGGCTGTGGCGCATGCATGTAAGTAATTGTCTCCAAGTTAAGTGGTGCCACCTCAACTGCTCCAGCCTGTGGCGCATGCATGTAACTGTTTACGGGGCTAAGTGGTGTCACCGCAACTGCTCCAGACTGTGGCGCATGCGTGTAACTGTTCACCGAGCTAAGTAGTGTCACCGCAACTGCACCAGGCTGTGGCGCATGAATGTAACTGTCTCCAAGTTAAGTGGTGCCACCTCAACTGCTCCAGCCTGTGGCGCATGCATGTAACTGTTCACGGGGCTAAGTGGTGTCACTGCAACTGCTCCAGACTGTGGCGCATGCATGTAACTGCTCACCGAGCTAAGTAGTGTCACCGCAACTGCACCAGGCTGTGGCGCATGCATGTAAGTAACTGTCTCCAAGTTAAGTGGTGCCACCTCAACTGCTCCAGCCTGTGGCGCATGCATGTAACTGTTCACGGGGCTAAGTGGTGTCACCGCAACTGCTCCAGACTGTGGCGCATGCGTGTAACTGTTCACCGAGCTAAGTAGTGTCACCGCAACTGCACCAGGCTCTGGCGCATGCATGTAAGTAACTGTCTCCAAGTTAAGTGGTGCCACCTCAACTGCTTCAGCCTGTGGCGCATGCATGTAACTGTTCACGGGGCTAAGTGGTGTCACCGCAACTGCTCCAGACTGGCGCATGCATGTAACTGTTCACCGAGCTAAGTGGTGTCACCGCAACTGCTCCGGACTGTGGCGCATGCATGTAA